>NC_081770.1:5303545-5333545 GCF_963082965.1 Carassius carassius | reverse complement strand
GTTATATTATTAAATGTTGCATTTTCTGTTATCTATCTATCTATCTATCTATCTATCTATCTATCTATCTATCTATCTATATTAGCCTAATAGAAATAATTTTGATTTGCATTGTAAAATTGCAATATTAGTAAAAATATAAAATATGTGTTATTTCTCTTATTATATACATACATACATACAGTTATATTATTTTTTATATTAAAATATTTAATATAGTAAATATTTATATACACATTATATACATATGATTTATAGACATATAAAATGTAAAAATCAAAGTTTGTCAAAATAAAAAAAATTGGTTTATTTTGTCAAACTTTGATTTTTACATTTGATATGTCTATAAATCATACAAATATCGAAATTTACATATATATAAAGTACATGTAAATATGCGGACATATTCATATTAATGATAAAATTATATTATATTTTTGTTTACTTTCTTTTAATATACTTGGCTTTCATATACTTGGATGTTGTATTTTTGTGCATTTGAGTTAATATTAATTATTAATATTAATATACTTACAAAATACATAGTCTACAATAATCGCGCCACGCATGCGCGTTACGAACATCGGTGAATGAATCAAACTTGTGGAAAGTACCAAGTTTTAATCAAAACTCAGATTTTGTCACTTTCAAATTAAACCTTAAATGACCTGAACTAAAGCTCTTTGAGACGGGTTTAAGTATGTTTTTAGCATTTGACGTGTAAAGTGACGAAAAAAAAATACTATTAAAAGTAATAGCTGAACATTGTTTAACGTTACCATGGCTCTGAACGTTACATAGACGAAACCTGACGTTTATTCTGTTTTCGTATTAATCTAAAAATAATCAACAACTCACTGACTTTCTCATCATTTTAGAGCGCCGCCTTGGCCCACGTCACTGATAGAAACACACTATTTATAACTGTATAATACACATAATATAAAATAATCTTTACATCATAACGGTTTTATTCTGAGGCTCCGCCGGGGTGTCAGCGGCGCGAAGGTGACAGTTGACGTCACGGACACGTGTCTGTCACGTGGTCGCAGGACACGCCCCCGCCGTTGTCACTGCTGCTGCTGTTGCTGAAGTTTCTATGATGGCGGCCAGTAATTATTATGGATTCACGCATGCAGCAGCCGCTGCCGCCGCCGGCCCGCAGTACAGGTACAACAGCAACACACGTGCGCACGAACACGTTACTGCAGTCAGGATGACAGACAATATATTTAAACGAGATGCTGACGGCCAGAGCGCAAAGATCTCACGAGCTGCTGCTGCTGGTGGTGTTTACTGATGCTTGCTTGTTATTATTATATGTGTTCGCGGGAAATATCCGTGTGCTAATGTAAATACCGCGGTGCTGCCATACTTTATGACTCGTAGTACCATGTTTATACCATGGTAAACATTTGGTACTATGCTTTTACCGTATAATTCTGTGGCTTTACCATTGCACTGTATTAAAAATTTGCATATGCTTAAAAAAAAGTTCTGTATTTTGGTAGCCTTTTCTTTAAAGTAAATACTATTACCATTGTATTTTGCACACTTGTAACCTTTAGGAAAATTAGCCATGGGTTTATTGTAATAAAAGTGTAGTTGCCATGTGAATAAATAAGCTTAGGATAGCTGGGATAGGACAGTATTTGGCCGAGATACAACTATTTGAAAAACTGGAATCTGATGGTGCAAAAAAATCTAAATATTGAGAAAATCATCTTTGAAAGCTGTCTAAATGAAGTCCTTAACAATATTACTAATCAAAAATTATGTTTTTATATATTTACGGTAGGAAATTTACAAAATATCTTCATGGAACATGATTCTACGTAATATCCTAATGTTTTTTTGACTTTGATTATAGAAAACTCTATAATTTTGACCCATACAATGTATGTTATGTTTCCGGCTATAGCTACAAATATACCTTTGCTACTTAAGACTGGTTTTGTGCTCCAGGGTCACATTTGCATAAGTTTTACTACAAATACTTTGGTTAAGATAGGGTTAGTGTAGTGTAAAACCATGATCAATTCGTGATTACCATGATTTAACTATAGTAACCATGTTTTATTGGTTTAATTTGTAGTAGTGCTGTCAAATGATTAATTGCGATATAAATAAAAGTTTTTGTTTACGTAATATATTTATGTGTCCTGTGTTTATTTATTACTTGAAATAAAATAAATATTAACTGGAATACATTTTTTTTATAAAATATACATTTATATATATATATATATATATATATATATATATATATATATATATATACATACATTTATCACACATAAAGTACATATTTTGGGAATATTTACATGTACATACATTTATTTTATTTAATATAAATATATAAAATATAACATATTTTCCTTAAACTTATACATGCATTTGTTTGTATACGTGCATATACGTAATAAATATACACAGTAAACACTCATATATAATGTAAGCTAAAACTTTTATTTTGGATGCGATTAATAGTTTGACAGCACTAATGTGCAGTTAAACCATGGTTTATTTTCAGGAAAGGGTGTATAAACCACTTAATTCTAAATTCTGAATCCCAAAATTCCCATCCAGCACCCAGCCTCCTCCTGTGTATTCCCATCCAACCACGGGCAGCTATAGCGTCCAGCCCGCCCCTGGAGTGGCCCATGCGGTGACGGCCTCGTACCCTGCTGCCACCGCCCAACCAGCAAGTCCCGTGGTAACCGCCCCTTACCCCACGTACCAGCCCCATCCCGCACCCAACTACGGCTTCCGGCAGCCCGAAACATCCCCACAACTGACGCCCACCCCTCAAACTTACCAGGTGTTGGCTGAACCGGTAAGTCTTCGCTTTGCATCATTCTTATTAATGACGCATCTCAAGTGCACTCACTTTCTTATTCCCAATTGAATTGGTTATACAGGAGAATTATAGCTACGGTCGACCACCACCAGTCAGCAGCTACGAGAACAAGCAGTACTTTCAAACGAGCATTGCACCTGCTCCGAGAACCGCAACCGAGGCCTACTTCCAGACAGGTGAAGCTGCTTTCTCTTTCAGTTGTCTTTGAATGCTGTTAGAGATGTAATAATTAGGGATGTCCCGATACCACTTTTTCACTTCCGATACCGATGCCACAGTTTGGCTATTTGCCGATTCCGATATCAATCAGATATTTTAATTTTATTCTTGAACTAATACTACTAATAAAATATTACTAATCAAAAATTACATTTTGATATATTTACGGTAGGAAATTGAAAAAAAAAATCTTCATGGAACATGATCTTTATGTAACATGGTTTTTGGCATAAAAGAAAAATCGATAATTTTGACCCATACAATGTTTTTTTTTTTGGCTATTGCTACAAATATACCCCAGTGACTTAAGATTAGTTTTGTGCTCCAGGATAACCTTTGTCCTGCATTATTATTGTTTTTGTAAGAAAAAATAGTGATATATATATTAGAGGTGTCACTTTTTATTCGATATTCGAATATGCATTTGAACATGACATGAAACATTCTTAATCGAACTACAAATAAAATATCCGGTTCTTAAAATGCCATGTGTAGCGCATTTTTTACAGTCTATGATTAGACCATTTGTTTTTTATTTAATTCTTTGCCATCTTATCTAGTAGAGGGCACTCTAGACGTATTGTAGCGTAGGCCCATGACCAAATCAAGTGAATAATAGCTAGTAGCCAGCCACGTCTGTGCGCTCCGAACGTGTGTTCTCCACCGCGGGGAACATTGTAAATAAAAAGAGAGCAACTAGATATTCAAATATATTTGAATATATTGCATGTTACTCGATACCCATTCGAATTAGATTTTTCTCAAAAGTGACAGCCCTAATATATATATATATATATATATATATATATATGTGTATATATGTATGGGTATATATATATATATATGTGTATATGTATAAATATATACAGTACAGACCAAAAGTTTGGACACACCTTCTCATTCAAAGAGTTTTCTTTATTTTCATGACTATGAAAATTGTAGATTTACACTGAAGGCATCAAAACTATGAATTAACACATGTGGAATTATATATGGAATTATATACATAACAAAAAAGTGTGAAACAACTGAAAATATGTCATATTGTAGGTTCTTCAAAGTAGCCACCTTTTGCTTTGATTACTGCTTTGCACACTCTTGGCATTCTCTTGATGAGCTTCAAGAGGTAGTCACCTGAAATGGTCTTCCAACAGTCTTGAAGGAGTTCCCCGAGAGTTGCTTAGCACTTGTTGGCCCTTTAGCCTTCTGTCTGCGGTCCAGCTCACCCTTAAACCATCTCGATTGGGTTCAGGTCCGGTGACTGTGGAGGCCAGGTCATCTGGTGCAGCACCCCATCACTCTCCTTCTTGGTCAAATAGCCCTTACACAGCCTGGAGGTGTGTTTGGGGTCATTGTCCTGTTGAAAAATAAATGATGGTCCAACTAAATGCAAACCGGATGGAATAGCATGCCGCTGCAAGATGCTGTGGTAGCCATGCTGGTTCAGTATGCCTTCAATTTTGAATAAATCCCCAACAGTGTCACCAGCAAAGCACCCCCACACCATCACACCTCCTCCTCTATGCTTCACAGTGAGAACCAGGCATGTAGAGTCCATCCGTTCACCTTTTCTGCATCGCACAAAGACACGGTGGTTGGAACCAAAGATCTCAGATTTGGACTCATCAGACCAAAGCAGAGATTTCCACTGGTCTAATGTCCATTCCTTGTGTTCTTTAGCCCAAACAAGTCTCTTCTGCTTGTTGCCTTTCTTTAGCAGTGGTTTCCTAGCAGATATTCTACCATGAAGGCCTGATTCACACAGTCTCCTCTTAACAGTTGTTCTCGAGATGTGTCTGCTGCTAGAACTCCGTGTAACATTGACCTGGTCTCTAATCTGAGCTGCTGTTAACCTGCGATTTCTGAGGATGGTGACTCGGATGAACTTATCCCCCGTAGAAGAGGTGACTCTTGGTCTTCCTTTCCTGGGGCAGTCCGCATGTGAGCCAGTTTCTTTGTAGCTCTTGATGGTTTTTGTGACTGCACTTGGGGACACTTTCAAAGTTTTCCCAATTTTTCGGACTGAATGACCTTCATTTCTTAAAGTAATGATGGCCACTCGTTTTCCTGTACTTAGCTGCTTTTTTCTTGCCATAATACAAATTCTAACAGTCTATTCAGTAGGACTATCAGCTGTGTATCCACCTGACTTCTGCAAAACATAAGATGGCCCCAACCCCATTTATAAGGCAAGAAATCACACTTATTAAACCTGACAGGGCACACCTGTGAAGTGAAAACCATTTCAGGTGACTACCTCTTGAAGCTCATCAAGAGAATGCCAAGAGTGTGCAAAGCAGTAATCAAAGCAAAAGGTGTCTACTTTGAAGAACCTAGAATATGACATATTTTCAGTTGTTTCACACTTTTTTGTTATGTACAGTCGTGGCCAAAAGTTTTGAGAATTACATAAATATTAGTTTTCAAAAAGTTTGCTGCTAAACTGCTTTTAGATCTTTGTTTCAGTTGTTTCTGTGATGTATTGAAATATAATTACAAGCACTTCATACGTTTCAAAGGCTTTTATCGACAATTACATGACATTTATGCAAAGAGTCAGTATTTGCAGTGTTGGCCCTTCTTTTTCAGGACCTCTGCAATTCGACTGGGCATGCTCTCAATCAACTTCTGGGCCAAATCCTGACTGATAGCAACCCATTCTTTCATAATCACTTCTTGGAGTTTGTCAGAATTAGTGGGTTTTTGTTTGTCCACCCACCTCTTGAGGATTGACCACAAGTTCTCAATGGCATTAAGATGCAATCCATTAGTTTTTCAAATTGGTGTGTTTCACCGGGCTGCGAAGAAATATATAGCTGAGTATCATCAGCATAACAGTGAAAGCTAACACCATGTTTCCTGATGATATCTCCCAAGGGTAACATATAAAGCGTGAAGAGTAGCGGCCCTAGTACTGAGCCTTGAGGTACTCCATACTGCACTTGTGATCGATATGATACATCTTCATTCACTGCTACGAACTGATGGCGGTCATATAAGTATGATTTAAACCATGCTAATGCACTTCCATTGATGCCAACAAAGTGTTCAAGTCTATGCAAAATAATGTTGTGGTCAATTGTGTCAAACGCAGCACTAAGATCCAATAAAACCAATAGAGAGATACACCCACGATCAGATGATAAGAGCAGATCATTTGTAACTCTAAGGAGAGCAGTCTCAGTACTATGATACGGTCTAAATCCTGACTGGAAATCCTCACATATACCATTAATTTAGCCACTGTATTGAATAAATACCTGGGGTTATGTTTGTTTTCTTCTAAAAGAGAAGAAAAGTAATCGGATCTAGCAGTTTTTAATGCTTTTCTGTAGGATATGTTACTTTCCCGCCAAGCAATACGAAATACCTCTAGTTTTGTTTTCCTCCAACTGCGCTCCATTTTTCGGGCTGCTCTCTTTAGGGTGCGAGTATGCTCATTATACCATGGTGTCAAACTGTTTTCCTTAACCTTCCTTAAGCGTAAAGGAGCAACTTTATTTAAAGTGCTAGAAAAGAGAGAGTCCATAGTTTCTGTTACATCATCAAGTTGTTCTGAGGTTTTGGATATGCTAAGGAATTTGGTTACATCAGGAAGATAACTTAAAAAGCAGTCTTTTGTGGTAGAAGTGATGGTTCTTCCATACTTGTAACAAGAAGTAGAATTTACAATTTTGGCTATATGAATTTTGCACAGAACTAAATAATGATCTGAGATATCATCACTTGGCTGAATAATTTCAACACCATCAACATCAATTCCATGTGACAGTATTAAATCTAGAATATGATTTCGACAATGAGTAGGTCCTGAAACGTGTTGTCTAACACCAATAGAGTTCAGAATGCCCATAAATGCTGATCCCAATGCATTGTTTTCATTATCAACATGGATATTAAAATCACCAACTATTAAAACTTTATCTGCAGCCAGAACTAACTCGGATGTAAAATCACCAAACTCTTTAATAAAGTCTGTATGGTGCCCTGGTGGCCTGTATACAGTAGCCAGTACAAACATAACAGGGGATTTATCATTAACATTTGTTTCTCTGGATAATGTTATATGAAGCAGCATTACTTCAAACGAGTTATACTTGAAGCCTGCCCTCTGAGAAATCCTAAAAATGTTGTTATAAATTGAAGCAACACCTCCACCTTTGCCTTTTAGACGCGGCTCATGTTTATAACAGTAATCTTGGGGGGTGGACTCATTTAAAATAATGTAATCATCAGGTTTTAGCCAGGTTTCTGTCAAACAGAGTACATCTATATTATGATCAGTGATCATATTATTTACAAAAAGTGTTTTCGTAGAAAGGGATCTGATATTCAATAAGCCAAGCTTTATCATTTGTTTATCCATATTGCTTCTGTTTTTTATTTGTTGAACCTCAATTAAATTGTTAATCTTAACTTGGTTTGGACGTTTTTTGTTTTTTCTAGTTCGGGGAACAGACACAGTCTCTATAGTGTGATATCTAGGTGAAAGAGTCTCTATGTGCTGAGAATTAACTGACCTCTGTGACGGGAGGCAGCTAGCAGACGGTCGGTTTAGCCAGTCTGTCTGCTTCCTGACCTGGGCCCCAGTTAGTCAAGTATAAACACTAAGACTATTTGCCATATTTCTAGAGAGAAGAGTGGCGCCACCCCAGGAGGGATGAAGACCATCTCTTTTAAACAGGTCAGGTCTGCCCCAAAAGCTCGTCCAATTGTCTATGAAACCTATGTTATTCTGTGGGCACCACTTAGACATCCAGCCATTGAGTGATGACAATCTGCTATGCATCTCATCACCACGGTAAGCAGGGAGGGGACCAGAGCATATTACAGTGTCTGACATCGTGCTTGCAAGTTCACACACCTCTTTAATGTTATTTTTAGTGATCTCCGACTGGCGAAGTCGAACATCATTAGCGTTGGCATGAATAACAATCTTACTGTATTTACGTTTAGCATTAGCCAGCACTTTTAAATTTGCCAAGATGTCAGGCGCTCTGGCTCCCGGTAAACATTTGACTATGGTGGCTGGTGTCTCTATATTCATGTTCCGTACAATAGAATCACCAATAACTAGAGCACTTTCATCAGGTTTCTCAGTGGGTGCATCACTGAGTGGGGAGAACCTGTTTAATGTTTTGATCGGAACAGAAGAGCGGTGTTTTGACCCACGACTACGCTGCCTCACCGTCACCCAGTTGCCCTGCTGCTGGGGCTCTGTTTCCGGAACCGAACAATGTACAGGCATCCCTGAACTAGACGCATCCAAAGCCGTATCTAGAGCCCTAACATTCTTACTGTCCTCAATTAAAGTTGGGATGCGTGTCTCTAATTCTGAAATCTTCTCTGTCAGCCTAACTATTTCCCTGCATTTATCACATGTGAATCCCTCATCAGTGACAGAGATAGATAAACTGTACATGTGGCAAGAGGTGCAAGTAACAATGACGGGGGAAGCCATTACTCACCGTGCTTGATGAAAATTCTTACTGCGGTTGTTTGATGAACTTGTGAAAAACTGGAGCGAGGGAGAGGAGAAAAGAAAACAGCGATAGGTTCGAATGAAAACGCTAATGACAAGCTAACGAGTGCTAACGCTTTGCAGGTGTACTGCACTCACGGATATAAAATAAAAGTGAACGATCAAAGTTAATCTGATAAGATTGATCGATAATATCAGAAATATGGTGTGAATTAAGTTATATTTTACCACTTTAAAAAACAGAGAGTGATAGTAAGTTAAAGATTTTAGAGAAAAAATAAAATAAAAACAGCTACACGGAGCTACGATTTGCTACAGAAGGCCAACAGGAAGTCAAAATTGTGAGTGAGCCCACTTCCTTGGATGAGAAGCAACCCCACACATGAATGGTGTCAGGATGCTTTACTGTTGGCATGACACAGGACTGATGGTAGCGCTCATCTTTTCTTCTCCGGACAAGCCTTTTTCCAGATGCCCCAAACAATCGGAAAGGGGCTTCATCGGAGAATATGACTTTGCCCCAGTCCTCAGCAGTCCATTCACTATACTTTCTGCAGAAGATCAATCTGTCGCTGATGTTTTTTTTGGAGAGAAGTGGCTTCTTTGCTGCCCTTCTTGACACCAGACCATCTTCCAAAAGTCTTGGCCTCACTGTGCGTGCAGATGTGCTCACACCTGTCTGCTGCCATTCCTGAGCAAGCTCTGCACTGGTGGCACTCCGATCCCGCAGCTGAATCCTCTTTAGGAGAGGAACCTGGAGCTTGCTGGACTTTCTTGGATGCCCTGAAGCCTTCTTTACAAGAATTGAACCTCTTTCCTTGAAGTTCTTGATGATCCTATAAATTGTTGATTTAGGTGCAATCTTAGTAGCCACAATATCCTTGCCTGTGAAGCCATTTTTATGCAACGCAATGATGGCTGCACGTGTTTCTTTGCAGGTCACCGTGGTTAACAATGGAAGAACAATGATTTCAAGCATCACCCTCCTTTTAACATGTCAAGTCTGCCATTCTAACCCAATCAGCCTGACATAATGATCTCCAGCCTTGTGCTCGTCAACATTCTCACCTGAGTTAACAAGACGATTACTGAAATGATCTCAGCAGGTCCTTTAATGACAGCAATGAAATGCAGTGGAAAGGTTTTTTTGGGATTAAGTTAATTTTCATGGCAAAGAAGGACTATGCAATTCATCTGATCACTCTTCATAACATTCTGGAGTATATGCAAATTGCTATTATAAAAACTTAAGCAGCAACTTTTCCAATTTCCAATATTTATGTAATTCTCAAAACTTTTGGCCACGACTGTATATAATTCCACATGTGTTAATTCATATTTTTGATGCCTTCAGTGTGAATCTACAATTTTCATAGTCATGAAAATAAAGAAAACTCTTTGAATGAGAAGGTGTGTCCAAACTTTTGGTCTGTACTGTATATATATATATATATATATATGTGATGCACCGAAATGAAAATTCTTGGCCGAAACCGAAAACCGAAAAAGAGAAAACCAAGGCCGAAAACCGAAACCGAAACACCGAAAGAAATTATGCCAATTATTCCATTGCATTTATTGCTATGACCATGTACTAACTTTACTAAAATTAAGACATTGCAATTGCATAAATTAATATTAAAGTTTCAAAGATAATTACAATTACATAAATTATAAAAAACATAAAAATACATAATTACAAATTATGCAATATTTATTAAGCACATTGCAACAATGCACAGTATAAAATAAAATTCAAACTAAAAATGTATCCCACTCATGTGAATATTAAATAATAATGTACAGGCCTACTGGCCTGCAGAAAGGTTTTAAAATGAACTGTTCTCTCATAAAAACAAAGTGCATTTAGGTCAAGTGCATTTGAAATTGTTCTCTGTAGGACTAGAAAGTGCATTACTTCTCCAGTAGGCAAGACTGTTATCACTTCTGGGGATGGGGACTTCAGACAGATAACCATCTAGCTGTTGAGCAGTTGAGCTTGTCATCTGCCTGACATTTGAGAAATATTTGAGAGAGTGTATTTAAATAGGGGCAGGGCATAAATAATTTGTTTTATCAAATTAAAGCAGAAATCTAGCAGAAAATCTAGCAGAAATATGGCTACAATCTGATATTATGTATGTATATGTATATATATATGTGTGTGTGTGTGTGTATATATATATATATATATATATAGGCTACTGTAAATAAAATGTCACATATATAGTAGCCTAAGAACTAGAACAATAGCCAATGTATTATTATTTGAGGCACTTTCTTGCAGAATTTCACTGAAAATATCAGACAACGAGGGTGAATGCCAAGAGACGAGTCTTTTTTCCGCGCTCTGATCTGTCTCCTTCGCTTGGCGCTTCTCCGTCTCCACGCGGGTTCTCCGCATCCAGCGCGGCCTGGAGCATTTCTCGTGCCTTATTTCCGCATCCAAGTAATGATCTTTATAACGCGGATCAAGCACATTCGCGATGAAGTGCAGAGGATCCGAAAAGATCTCAGTGAGACGTGTGCTAACAGACTCTATAAGACTGTACCTTTCTTTGTTCTCACTTCGTGGTCCGTCTTAATCTCTTTGTTAGGAGACGCTTTAGTGCTGCGAATAAAGGAATAAGAAGAGAGAGAATGTTCTCACTGGTGTGAAGTGAATGTCGCGGGGAGCTCGTGGTCTGCGCTATGCAGGTGCACGTTCAGGTCGCGGTTTCTGTTTGCGTCATCATCACAACATTTCGGCCGTGTTGTTTCGGTGATAAAAGTCTTTCGGCCAAAAACCGAAAATGCTCTTTTGGGCCATTTTCGGCCGAAAATCTTCGGTGGCCGAATATTCGGTGCATCCCTAATATATATATATATATATATATGTATATATATCAGCTATGTTAAATATAAGTATTAAATTGAATTATTTTATTATACCAATTTTGTGATTATTGCAATGATTTTAATGCACTTAAAAAAAAGATTGAATTAAAAACAAACAATACTAAAACTTAAATTGAAAAATCAAAATTTAAGTTTAAAATATGAAAAAAAATAGCTAATTCAAAATACTAAATAAATAAACAAATAAATGCATTGCTTGTTTAGATTATTGTTATGTGTTATGCATTGTTTTAGTGGTGCATATAAATTACAATTATTCAATGTTCATGTTCTTTTGGTGAGAAACCATGTGAACTTTTTATATCTTGCATTAAACACTCTGAATGACTGTTTGATTGAAAAACAAAACAAATAAACAACCGGCCCATCTAAGCCATTTCAGAGCAATTGGTATACTTAACAATAATAATAAAAAAATAAATAAAAAAATATGTGTATATATATATCGAACATCTTTGCCTTTTCAGGGCTGAAAAGTGGCTACAGCCCCATGAGTACAGCGTACAGTCAGCCGCCTGTTCAAAGGCAGGTCGCAGCTCTCAAACCCCCTCCCGCAGTGAGCTCTGTGTCTTCTAGCTACACCATCTACCCCACGTCAACTAGCGTACAGCAAACTCCAGCCCCCATATCCACTTACACCCCTAGTTCTTCCTTCAACTCCACAGCTGCGACATCCTACTCCGGTACGCATCCGATTCAGATTTATACGCCACAAATAGCCACCGGCGAATCGTCTAATGGTGTCTCTGTCTTTGTTGCTTCAGCCGGTCTCAGCTATTCCAACTATGAGTCTAGCGTTTACACATCCACGCCTTCGTACTTCCAGCCGGCGCAGTTGACGCCCCCACAGGCACAGCCTCAACCGCCCCGCCAGCAGCCACAACAGCCTCCACCGCCGCAGCAGACACAACAACCTCCCAAACAGCTCTCCAACTCCTCCTGGAGCAACACGGGCAGCGGCGCACTCACCAGCTCCACCGTCAACACGTACAAGAAACCCGTTTTCCATCAGAACAAGATCCTGAAGCCCAAAGGTCCACCTAAACAGCCACAGCTGCACTATTGCGATATCTGCAAGATTAGCTGTGCTGGTCCACAGGTGAGCAATTACATTAAATCCACATTCAACTTCACCCAAAAATAAAACTAATTCTTATTTACTCGCCTTCAGGCCATCCGAGATCTTTAATTCTTCAGCCGAAGAGAACTTAAAGGGATAGTTCACCCAAAAATTCTGTTGCAATTCTGTCATTAATTACTCACCCTCATGTTGTTCCAATCCCGTCATCTTCGGAACACAAATTAAGATGTTTTTGATCAAATCTGATAGCTCTCTTACCCTCCCATAGACACCAGGGACACTACCACGATCAAGGCTCAGAAACGTAGCACGACTTCGGTAAAATAATCCATTTGACATCAGGTGTTCAACTGTAATCTCACGAAGCTTACTTTTGTGTGCAAAGAAAACAACAATAACGACTTTATTCCACAATTCTCCTCCTCTTCCTGTATGCTGTGGTGCGACAATGCTATGGAGAGAATATCATGGTGTATGTGTAGTTGAATTGTTGTTTTGGTGTCAGTTTATTGTAACCAATCTATTTGATCTGTTTTCGTCTGTAGAGTTTCAATTTCAATTCATATTTTTTAACGGCCGATTCCTCAAAACAATTTTTTGCTTCTACTTCAGTAGTACTTACACTAAGCTTCTTCTAATCTGTATTTTGAAGAATTTGACTGAGGGGTAGTGTTGGGGTTAACACATTAGAGTGACACAAGTTATGTAATCCGATTACTTATTTTAAAAGAGTAAAAAAGAGTACTTATTTAAGGTAAAGAGTAAATCATGCATTACTTGTAAATTTACAATTAAATGTCTGAGTTACTTTTTCAAATACGTAACGCATGTTTTCCCATTATTTAATGGCACCTCTCATGTGCCTCTGTTGAGAGAAATTAGGAGTGAGGTGCACTTTTGGTGTGAAAGCACCTCTAAGATCCGTTCACACAGAGAACGATAACTATAAAGATAACTATAAAGATAACAATATTAGCGTCCACACCAGCGAACAATGTTTATTCTGAGTGCACGTGTGCTGTCGCTTTAAATTCCTGAGCTCATTACAGCAGGATTGGTTCTGATTGGCTGTCAAAGTTTTTAATCATTCATCAGAAAAAAAAATTGTTCTGAAAGTGATTCCAATGATATAATTTCTTTCATTCTACCATCTTTGTAGAAATAAGATTATATTTATAAAGCAGAGAGTTCCGGTCCTTGATTCTGATTGGTTGAGCCGTGTTCCAAGCTGTTGTAAATTACTCTACTTGCACACACCTTTGTTTACTTTTACATTTTAAGAAATTTAAACTAAAACCTAAAAATCTTTTGCATATGGAAGTTCTACTAAAGTTGAGGGATTTTTATTTTATTTTAGAATACTGACTTTAAAGTAATTGAAATTGAAATCTATAGATCTAAATAAAGTACAAAAAATGTAAAAAAGTATTTTGGCTGTTTTCTTAACCGCTAGTCAACAACGCGCTATGACCCCCCCACCCCCAAAAGAAAAACAATGCTTCTTCCGATAGTGTCTTGCCCTAATTTAGTGGACATTGGTAGCAAATGTACTTTTTCATTGACTTGTGTTTCTGTGCTCTTCTGCAGACGTATCGAGAACATTTGGAAGGACAGAAGCACAAGAAGAAAGAGGCGGCTCAGAAGAGTGGTAGTCAGGTGACTAACGGACCTCGCGGTGTCCAGACACAGCTGCGTTGTGAATTGTGCGATGTCTCGTGCACCGGCGCCGATGCATATGCCGCACACATCCGGGGATCCAAGCACCAGAAGGTTTGTTAAATGTTAAATGCCATTTTCAGCACTCTTGGGCTATTCAAGGTATTTTGGTGTTGAAATGCACCTGCTATCGAAATTTTCCTCAGGTGGTAAAGTTGCACACCAAACTTGGCAAACCCATCCCTTCCACGGAGCCCGTTTTTGTGAACTCTGCCCCTGCTGCTGTGACGATGACTACTAGCAAGACAGCAGCGAAAACCACTCCTACCCCAACATCGGTTGCGCAAAAGACGCCAGCGGTGACTCTTTCCAAACCTGTGGCATCTCCTGCCAAGAAACCTGCCACTGCTAAAGTTGCCATTATCGGTAAGCGACCTTACCTGGCATTTACACTAAAGTGTTGTAAAACACCCCCATGTTTATGCACTGGTCTTTCACACTTTAGATCTGAAAAAGACTCCAGAAATGGATATGTAAAATTGGAATAATGACCTGATTAACGTATAAACGTCACTTTCAGCGTCAACTTTGTTTTTTGAACCGGAAGAACGAATTTGCACAAGTAGTTTGTGAATTTATAATTTTTTTACATAATTACATAAATACTTAATATAAAACTAAATTTCTGAACGATTAAATAGAATTTGTTTGCTTTCGCGACATTTGCATTGGAACTTATGTGAATTTATGATAAACTTACATGACTTTACATGATAATTTAGGGCATTTTTTGTCAAACGTGAGCAGAACAAAATGTTGGTGTAAAACATTTGGACTACTATTTGTTTTCATAATTAATTTTATTAATGACTAGCATGGACGTTTTTTGCAATTATGTGAATTTATTATACTTTTTTTTGCTGTTGCAACAGTGTACATAACGATTTAGGCCTTTTTAGTAAATCACGAGAAAACATATTTATACTGTTTGTTTTCAAAACAATTAATTTTACTAAATGACTGGTGCAGAAATTTTTTCAGTAGAAGAATTTGCACAAGAATTGTTTTGCAAATTATTAACTTAGTATTTTAACAGTTGCACACGTTTGTAGTATAAAACTACTAGGTGATTAAAATGAATTTGTTTCCATTCGTGATGGAAAAAGGTTAATAAATGTATTACTCATCATTGCAGTAACACATTTTAAATGTTTTATGAATGATTTACAACAAAATTGTTGTTGTAACACAATTATGTTTAGCTCATGTACCCTAAATGAGGCCCAATGTTGTTTAATTTTTAGTTTAAGCTCAGTTTTAGTCACTAAGACCAAAAAAAGTCATAAATGCCTGATGTTTCCATTGTTGGGATTATAGTTGTTTTATGTGCGTCACTTCACCTTAATTTCACCAGCGCTTTTGCACTGATCACAGAAATAGATATTTCCTCTTTAGTGCTTCACTCACAATACCCACATGATTGGAATATATGATTTACATCCTGCCTTGAAGAAGAAAAAGCTCCTTGTAAACATTTCAGTGGTTATGTTGATGCAATGCATCTTTCAGATTATAACATGACATCAACACAGAAGTCTTGCTCAGTCTTTTTGCTTTATATAGTTGTCTTATTCATACCAGATAATGCTGCTCAGCAGGTTATGAGCTAATAGATTTATGAGTAATCGCGCAACAAACCCTGCACATCTTAAACATGTTGGTAGCATGGTTACGTTCGAACAGCCATCTTGCAGAAACACGAAATGAAGTGAATTCCCTAATATCCATTTCTGTCCAGGCAGCAGAACGTCCACACCAGCTCCGGTAAACCTGGAGGAGGTGAAGCCAACTGTGGTGAAGACGGACACTTTGAGCGATGATGAGGACGGTGATGGGACTGGAGCTCAAGGAGACATTCAGCCTGTGGGACACGATTATGTTGAAGAAGTGAGACCGTACAGCTCTATTCATGTTCAGTTATGCTTGATCAAAACGAGTGAATCTGTCTTTTTGTCAGTGAATCAGTCAAATTGATTCATGAATCATATGTATTTGCGGATCAGTCCTTTGAGGGGTTTAAATCTCAGATTCTTGTTTTTTTTTTTATTTTGTTTTTTTCTCCTCAGGTTCGAAATGATGACGGAAAGGTGATTCGCTTTCACTGTAAGCTGTGTGAATGCAGTTTCAATGATCCCAATGCTAAAGACATGCACCTGAAGGGACGGAGACACCGGCTGCAGTACAAGGTGAGATGTCACTCTGGATTTTTTTGTTTTTATATATATAAGTATATCTGTGTATATTAATTAGTATAAAATTCATTAAATAATTATTTATATAATAAACATGAGTTTGTAAAATAAAAAGTAAATGAAATACTTGCCCAATAAAAACTTCATATAATTATATTTTCAATTTTTTTTTTTTTTTACTTGGACTCAAAGAAAAATCGAACAAAATATTTTTTTTCATGATATAGCGGTTAGTAAACAGCCATTTTTGTACTTCAGTATATTTATGTATATTTTTGTGTATTGATATAATTATTAAACTGAGAAAATAATTACTTTGAAGTAATAATTTTTTATTGAAATTACTTTAATTACATATGACGTTGTTAGAAAATGACATTATTTTGGTGTAATACGGTTTAAGGTAAAAAAAAAAAAAACACACATTATTTTCCACATACTGCACATTATTGTCTCGCCTTTCTGAAACGTACACCAAATATGAGATTTTTTTGTTGTTGTGAATGAATGTATGCAAATTTCATTGCATTGACTAAAAGCTTTTGCTAAATGCATACATGTGTATTTTTGTATATTAATATAGTTATTGTAATAAAAAGAAATTTCTTATCTAGCAAATTAACTATTTGACACATTAAGGGTTGATTATCTTCTCATTTTAAAGGGAACTTCATGAACTTGCAAGTGAAAGATCAGATTATTGATAACAAAGGATTTAAAAGTCTGACATCAGTGCAAAACCAGCTTCACTTTTTGAGACACTTGAGTTAAAAACACAAGACAGTCAAATCAACAATTATAAAACAGTAAAGACTTGCAGGGCTGCAGTTATTGACCAATATTTGTATTGTTTTGCAGAAAAAAGTGAACCCAGACCTCCCAGTGGAGATCAAGCCCAGTAATCGAGCACGAAAACTTCTGGAAGTCAAACTGCGAAAGCAGAAACAGAAATCTGTGCTGAAGAGACAACAAGAGGACGAACAGCGCTGGTACACAGAAATTTTACACCATTTCTGTTTTATGTATCTTCTGTTTTATTTATCATTTCTTTGTGTGGTCCAGCAGGAGGTACGAGGGGGACATGTATTGGAGGAGGATGGAGGATGAGCAGTTATACTGGGTGGAGATGAGGCACAGAATGGCTCCGCCCCCTCTCATGGGCCGACCCAGCATCCCGGTGCCTCCCCTATTGGTAAGTACACGCAATCACATTTCAAACAAACCAAAACTTGCAAGTTACTTATCAAATTGTAAACGACAACAATTCTCTTATTTATCTTTAGCCTGTGCGGCGTCCTGATTCGCCCGACGACCGCTACATCATGGCCAAACACTCGGCCATATACCCCGTGGAGGAGGAGCTTCAGGCCGTCCAGCGAATCGTGTCTCATTCTGAGCGCGCTCTCAAACTGGTGTCTGATTCGCTGCTGGAGAAGGAGGCGTGTGGTGCAGATGAAGACAACGACGTGACGGACAAACTGTGAGGACTCTTGCCAGCTAGCTTTGTGTTTATGCCATCGAATAGACGTGTACATTTACATGCTTCTTCTTGGACAGGTCGGAGTCACAGGCTCGTGTTCTCAAAGGAGTCATGCGTGTGGGAATCCTGGCTAAAGGTCTCCTTCTGCGCGGCGACCGCAACGTCCAGCTCATCTTGTTGGCAGCCAAGAAACCCACCACCTCTCTGTTGAGAACCGTTGCAGAACAACTGCCCAAACAGCTAGCGGTAAGCTTGTCTTTATTTGCGGAGTTGCTGTGCATGAATCAAATCTTCATGTTGAAGCTGCTGAAAACCATTATTGACTTCTGACCTGCTTATGCTCAAAACTTTCCACTTGTGGTTTTATCACCACGATTCATTTTGTTCTGGCTGCTACATGATGGAATCGCCCACATAAGAAATCACATGATCCCAGGTGTTAAGTTTAGATACAGCAACATGTAGCTGAATGTGTGCTTAACATTTTGCAATTTCTTAAAGTAGGCCTAAAGCTTGGCTTGGATTAGGATTATGTGTGATTCTCTCTAAGAAATGTCCAGGTTGTACTTCAAATTTAAATCTAAAAAAATAGAAAAGTTTGATATGATGTTTACATATATTCAAAAATATTACAATTAACATTTATTATATTTTGCATCAAGCAATTGAGTATTTTAAAGCCCATTTATATATACATTTACCACAATTCAGCAATAATTACTCACTATGGTAAAACAGAAAATCATACCGAATTGTTTTATTACATTGCAATTTAATAAAAAAAAAAAAAGAAATTTTTTAAACGTATTTACCGTAACATGCAGAAAATATTTTTTTATCACAGTTTGACATATTTCCTAAATTATTTTCATGACAAGTGAAGATAATTCCTTAAATGTCATTACTGCAGTACAGAACCTCATTACGGAAACTTGTGGAAAATTATTATTTTGATTACAATTAAACATACTGTCAAAAAATTGTCTTTACTATGATTCAGCAAAAACATTACCAAAATGTATTTTCTTTACAGAAAATCACAGAAAATCATAGCATGAAGAAAATAAAGAAAATAATTTTCACGACACAAAACCTCACTGTAAGCATGCAGAAAATGTTAGTATAACATGTTTTCAAAATTGTATTTACTATAATGCTGCAAATAAATCATTACCGTAACATACATATAATTGTAAGAAAATATTACTTTCATTTAAATTAAATGAATTTCCTAAAATGTCATTACTATAATGCAACAACAAAAACTGATTTTTCTTTATTAAAATTTGAATTAAATTCATTACATCACTATCACAATATAAAAATACTTTTTAAAATCTTTATTTATTATATATATATATTTTTTCACATTACAGCAATGAGATTAGGGTGGTTGAACCTTGTGGTGATGACTTTTGCATGGGAAAAATGTGCTAAATGAAAATAATGTAAAAGTGCAACAAATCTTTGTGATCTCAAAAATGTACTCCATTTAACTGATGCAATCAGTAACATACAGAAAATCGTTCCTTTCCACATTTTCTTTATTAAAATAAGAATAAATTCAGTGTGATACAACCATCATGCATTAATACTTTTTTCAAATTTAATGATCCATTTTTATTATCAATTTTTCACATTAATGAAACTTGAGATTGTGCATTGCGGTAATTACTTATTGCATGGAGAAAATGTGCTATAAGTCATGAAAATAATTTTGAATCTTTAAAATCTTAAAAACATACTTACTTATTCAGTCATTAACATACAAATATTTTCCTTTTCACATCACAGTAATGAAATTGAGATGGTTGTGCATTTCGGTAAAGACTATTTGTGTAAGGAAAGTGTGCTAAATGCCATGAAAGTAATGCCAAAGCTTTGATCTTAAAAAATATACTTTATTTACTTGATGCAAAATATATGGATTTTTGGAATGAAATATGACCTAGACATATTTCTGGTGGTTTATTGTGTGATCCACCCATATATAATTCAAAATAACTGCGAATGAGCTTTTGACTCTTTCTGCTGCTGTTGTGGTCCATGTATCTTTAACTGATCTTTAGTTCCACTGCCTGGTTAAGACACCTACAGAGAGAGACTGGGGCATGTACTTCATTCCCATACGCATTATATCTCATTAACCCCTGCATTATCCAGCCAAGACTTTGAGTGTGGCATTTACCACTGGGATTATAAGGCCCTTGTAAATTAAAATAAATTATGGCCCCTGTATTGACCCACGCCGTCTCCTCTGTAGTAATACAAAGTGTCCTTTTAACCGGCAGACCTTTTCTGAAGATCAGTATGAGGTGCAGGTACACCCTGAGGAAGCCAACATCGTCATTTTTTCAAGCAAGGAACCAAAAATGCAGGTCACCATCTCTCTTACCTCGCCAGTGATGCGCGGAGATCCCGTCCCCAACATGGAGAAAGGTTAGAGAACCCGTGCTTTCCCTCAGCAGCCCTATATGTGTTCCCTTGGTTCACAAAAAATACGGATATTTCCATATTTCCATCAATTGGCTTTCCTGTACATTTCTTACCCCCTTCCCCTTCTTCATTTTCCTTTTTTTTCTTGGTTCAGTCCATTATTTGCCCTCGGTTTTGCATTGCTTCCTGAAAGCTTTTTTAAGGAATCAAAAACAGGATCTCTGACCTTTCTTTACCACTGTGGTGCAATATTGTACAAGTTGTGTTGTAAGATACATGAGCACTTCAACATGAGAGAGATTTATGGCTTTCACCACTGACCTTTTCAGGCCAAGTTAGTCGTTCATATAAAGTGGTGGTGAATGGTGTAAAGATTTGGGAGTGACAATCGCATTCATTTTTGTGCGCGTACAGAAAACAGGATCCTACATCACACAAAATTTCGATTCTTGACATTTTCATGTTAAAAATACGTTATTAACAACTAATATGATCTTTTCATCAAAACAGTGGCTAATATAGTTTTTAGTAACAATTTATTTGTATTATTAATTGTAAATATACATTTCTATTTTACTACA
Source organism: Carassius carassius (assembly GCF_963082965.1). Taxonomy (NCBI): domain Eukaryota; kingdom Metazoa; phylum Chordata; class Actinopteri; order Cypriniformes; family Cyprinidae; genus Carassius; species Carassius carassius. Next base: position 5,312,600 of record NC_081770.1, on the reverse strand, counting down.
TTTTGTTTATGCTTATTTAAACAGCCTTTTGTCATAATTACTTCACTGCATTCATTCATAGCTATTTGGCTTTTGGCTTATTTTTGTGCACGAGATGCCAGACTTTCAGACTGACGGCTAAAGGTCTGGAATTCATGCCAGCTTTCATTTTCCAAGCCCCGCCCATGAAGCCATTTGACCGACATGTCTAACAACCAATCACAGTTCCTTTCGTTTCGGCGTCACGTTTCAAGGCGTGGAAATGTCGGCACAATAACAAGACCAGTGTGTAAAACTCTGACATATTTTAAAAATTCAATGCCGTAAACTTTAAATATTTCACATACTTTTAAAAATCCAGCATTTAGTTGATCCTGATAAGCGCTCGTCATCACAGTTGTAAACATGGTGGCTTTCTTCTTCCTTGAGAGGGTTTGGCACCATGGTATCTTAGTTTCTAGGCGGATTTTTAAAGAACGCGACACACACGTCTCGTGGAAATCCTGTAGAATTCAACCAATCCGATCACGACTTCGACACTCCTGAAGTGTTTCCACTTTTGTGTCCCATATGCATCAGACGTTTAGCCAACGATCCGTGGGTGTGACGTTTGAAGCTAAAACTAATTTGCTTGTGATTACCTGTTTTTAAAAATGTATATTTTCTTGTATACAAAAATTACTTCGCAAAAACAATCTATTTCTTCATACAAGAATTCAGTTGAAAAATCCTGTAGCTCCTGTCACTCCTGTAGCTAATAAACCTATGTGGCCGCTGCAATATTTTGGGACTGACAATGTATGGTAGTTTAGATAGACTTTTGTCTTTAAGTTGAGACCTAAACTATTAGAATGTGAGTGAATATGAATTTTTATTGTTATTGTTTGTTGTGGCCTAAAACAAACTCATCCTCTCATACTGAAGTTTTGACCTCAAAAGCCTCTGTAATTCTGACTTGTAACCTGAGGTCACTGTTGTTTTATTTTGTTAACAATAATTCTCAATTCTATTTCTTTCAAACAACCAAAACCCAAAGTGGTTCTCCATACTTGTCCTGTTTGGGTTTGTTAATCATGCATTAACAGACCCAAGCAATAATATTTTCCATTTACATCTTTTGCATATCATTGCTACAGCTTTTTTAGGAACCTGGACGTGCGGAAAACCCCTATTATTGTGACATTTTGGTGTGGTCACTTTTTGACTTGTGTTGTAATGATCACATTAACACAGCCTAGTGTCACAAATTCCCTAAAATATTTTTGTGTCATTTATACAACTATACTTTTATATATTAGTGTGATCTACTTACTATTTTCTAATAAAAGCTAAACATTAATTACGGTTGACGATGTTTCCTACATGTGTCCTTTCAGCATCAGAGAAAGACCCTCTGGATGTTCTCAGCAGGACCAAGTGCCTTGAGTATTTAGCAGCTCTGCGACATGCTAAATGGTTTCAGGTAAAAAAATAATAAGTTGATAACTAATTTAGGATAGGTTATAATTGTACTTTTAATGAGTTTTATGCACAGACTTGTGCTTCAGTCTTGTATCATTAACTTATGCTTTAGATTGCTACAGTAAATTATAACAAAGTTAGACAATGTGAAAATATATTTAAGGATGTATTGAGGCACTAAATTTACATAAAAAAAAAACAATTTGGAAAGCTACACTTAGCAAACTGACTTTAGATTAAACCCAAAAAATACTCTACGCAAGTTTTTATTTAATCTAGCAACGCATATTCGATTTCATTCAATAGCTATATTCCTAAATATGTCAGCACGCAATTAGTAACGCATCGCTATTATGCCTTATTTTCAGTATTGCCACAAGGGGCGCTATAATGTACGTTAACGTAAACGTTTTTTTTCTACAATTAATTTTCATTTTCAGGAGCAACTGTGTGTAAAGAATATCATAGAGCAAGTAAGCTATGTTTATTGTCAAGCATATACGCTAGCAAATTACTTAAATACATTGTAGTTAAATGTGTAAACAGTGGAACTTTGCAATTGCGATACATTGGCAAAGTGTTTGCGTACTTACGTATGGGTATGTTTCTGGTCTTAGAATCAACCGTTGAATAATTTTAGTAGCATTAGCGTGATCAATTAGCATTTACATTTGTGTCTTTAACTGAAGTACTGTAGTTATCTGTGATTATTGCAAATTAACGAGTTTCGTCCACAGGCTCGAGCGAACGGTCTTCAGTCTTGCGTCATCGTTATTCGGGTTCTGCGGGATCTGTGTCAGCGTGTACCTACCTGGGGCAAGATGCCTGACTGGGTCAGTTAGCTTTGTTTGCTAACAGTGATTTGAGTTTTAGCTAATAATGGTCGCGTTAACTAACGTGCCGGGTTTTCTTTTGCAAAGGCCATGGAGCTGCTTGTTGAAAAAGCCATTAGCAGTGCATCGGGTCCACTCAGTCCTGGAGAAGCTCTGCGGAGGGTCCTCGAATGCATCGCCACCGGGGTTCTCCTGCCAGGTAGGACCAATGTTATTTTAGGATTTTAGTCATACAGTACAATAAACACGTATGAGTCCCCTATAATTATGTATTAGTAATAATACATGTATAATAATACAAGTATAATAATGCATTAGTCCGTTATAATAATGCGTGTATGAGTGCTGTTGACGCACTGATTGCACATTGTATTTATGCAAAGGTACAGACATTTCCACACATTCACGTTGTTTCCACACACATTGACGATAATGAATGGATGTGTCTATATGCAATCAGCAGGTGGTTAGTTTTTTTTTTTTTGGCATTTTTGTGTGGTCTTGTTCGGTTTCGCAACTTGACTTTGAAATGTAAAAAGGCTCTTGGCTGTTGCACTGTACACATACTATAATATCCGGATTTTTTCCCTTTCATATGTGCTTATATGGGCTCCTTTGGTGTCCTTTTGGAGTTTGTAAGTGTCCTTTTTGTAAAGATATCTAAATTAATATACATCTAAATACAGATTTTTGAGAATCACCCTTTAATATTTTGGTTTACTTTGCTGGATATAGCAAATTATGACAAAATTAACATTTGAAACAAGATACATGGTCTATGCTTAATTTCATGAAGTGTGCGATTGTGTGCTAGTAATTTTGTTGTGCTTTTATCATTTTTGTTAATCTTTATATTTCTAAATATTTATATTTAGCTCTTATTGATCGAACTCAACTCAAGTTGCCAACGCCACATTTCTCCTTGTTTTTACTCACATTTTTATAGTAGTTAATTTAAAGTTTTTTGCTATTTTAATAATGTTTTTATAGTTGTAGAAATGTTATGTGCTTTAGTCATTTTTATTAGTTTTCATTTTACGCTACATTTCTTTTTAGCATTATTTCTAATTCAGTTTTAGTACTTCAACTTTTCTTTTGGTTACTTTCCAAGTTAACATGCCAGATTAGTTTTGCTTACATTTTCTGGTTTATGTTTTAAAAAATTAAATACACTTGCAAATAACTTAAAACTTGTTCATTTGATACGTTTTATTTTATTTAAGCTTTATTTTTTGTATTGTTTTAATTGACAGTAACAACACTGGGATAAGACAGTCATTTTGTTATGTGTTTTGTCATTTTATTAGTGTTGGTTTTTCTGGATCTTTCTATTTAGATTACATTTTTTATGTCACTTTTAGTTTTCAATAGTAATTTTATTACTTAAACTCATTTTATTTCAATAAGTTGCCAAGGAAATTTAAACATTTCAGGTTTTATAGTTGAAATGTAGTATATTTTGTTTTATTTCAGCTTTGTTTTTAAATGAACCAAACCAACTTTTTTTCTTGCTACACATTTCATAACAGGGTTTCCCATACATTCATTAATTTGTGGCGGCCCGCCACAATATCAACACTGACCGCCACGGATTGATTCAGATTTTTAAACTATTTAATATGGGTACAATTGTATTTTATTGTAGAGCTGCGCGCTGCTTGCTCCCTCCCTCTCACAAACTGACAACGGAGGAACGCACGACTAGCCCCTCCTCTTCGAACATGATCTGAATCAAAACATGAGCATGCGTTAGTTAGAGGACGGATCACCGGTGCTTAATGCTTATTCCCCCAGCGAAGATCCCAGAATCAATCCGGGGTTGAATGGTTAGTAATGATCACTGTTGCTCAACATAACTCTGAGAAGTTAGTCTATGTTAAGCGCTGTCGCGTTTCCATTACAGATTTGCGCAAAACTTTTGTGTTTTTTTTCTAAATATCGATAAACTATTGCGAAATGACGGCGTTTCCATTAACCGATGTTATGCGACTAAAGGCCCTTTCACACCGGATGCGTAACGAAAAAGCGAAACGAAAAAGCGAATAGTTCGCGTGCGAATAGTTCGCATCAAAACCATTCACATCAGCCGCGATGCGAATTTGCGATGTCTGTGACGTTCAGAGAGCTTCAACATTCCAAAACTTTCGCGCCGACAGTTGAGAAAATGGACACTTCAACATCATCATCCAGTGAAGACGAGCTTTTCATTTTCTTTAAAAGACAGAAAAGAAGGTTTTGGGTGCACCCAGTCCTAAAGAACAGAGAGTCTGAAGGGGAGTATGCCAATCATGTACAGGAGCTAAAACTTTATCATTGCCGGTTCCGCACTTACTTTCGGATGTCTGTGGGACAATTCGAGGAGCTCCTTCAGATAGTGGCACCGCATCTGACGAGACAAACCACAAACTTCAGGGAACCAATTCATCCGGAGCAGCGTCTGGCAGTCTGCTTAAGGTGAGCTGTCCTCTTAAAAACATCAGCCCATAGAACACACACACAAGTAATCAGAAGATCCGTCATTTTTGCTGTGACGTGACCTTTGTTTCCTTGTATGTGATTGGCTGAAGCCTTTTTGTCGCCTCAAAAGTAAAAAAAAATCGACATCGAAGCGAAAAAAATAAGTCGTTTTTTCGCCTCAGCACATTCGCGTTCGGTGTGAAAGCACTCATTACACAAACAGCTGATCAAAAAATAAAACCATCGCGCGAATTATTCGCACGTCAAAATCGCGTCCAGTGTGAAAGGACCTTATAACGTCATTCTTTTCCTCTCGACATTATATTATTATTATCTCCAGGTTCAGGTTGGTGTGTGTTGGTTTTTGTCCACCTCAATCTCCAGGTTTATGTGTGTGTGTGTGTGTCAGAGTCTGTGTGTGTCCACCTCCAGGTCCAGTTTGGTGTGTTTGTGAGCCTGTGTGTGTCTGAGTCTGTGTGTGTGAGTGTGTGTTTGAGTCTTTTTGAATGTTTGAGTGTGTGAGCCTGTGTTTGAGTGTGTCAGTAAGTTTGTGAGTTTGAGTGTGTGTGTGTGTGTGTGTGTGTGTGTGTGTCCATCTCCAGGTCCAGGTGTGTGTGTGTGTGTGTGTGTGAGCAAAATTTGCAACAAGAAGTCTGTGGAGCAGTCATAGCATAGAAAGTGTAGCAATGGCATAGCAATTTAGCAATAGCACATGTCTTTAAAGGGATAGTTCACCCAAAAATGAAAATTCTATCATCGTTTACTCACCCTCAAGTTGTTCCAAACCTGTATGAGTTTCTGTTTTGTTCTGCTGAACACAAAGGAAGATATTTGGAAGAATGTTTGTAACCAAACAGATCTCGGTCCCCATTGACTACTATAGTATATATTTTTTCCTACTATGGAAGTCAATGGGGACCGAGATCTGTTTGATTCTGTCATTCTTCCAAATATCTTCCTTTGTGTTCAGCAGAAAAAAGAAACTCATACAGGTTTGGAACAACTTGAGGGTGAGTAAACGATGATAGAATTTTCATTTTTGGGTGAACTATCCCTTTAAGGTATCTGACACTATGCATTGGCAATGGAAATGTGTACTTGTCACTAAAAATATATGATATATTTATGATATATACACACACATATATATATATATATATATATATATATATATTTATATATATATATATATATATATATATATTTATATATATGATATATTTAACTTAACACCCCCCCCCCCCCCTCCCCGGTCCCCAAACACCACACCATCCGCAAATAGAACCTAATTCTGTGGGGAACACTGCATAACCCATTTAAACATATATTTATATTTAAGTCAGTCTTTTAATGTCTGTGCACTCCTCAGATGGTCCAGGTCTTCTCGACCCGTGTGAGAAAGGTCAAACAGATGCTCTGGGAAGCGTTTCAAAACAAGCTCGGGAGGATGTGACCGCCAGTGCCCAGGTACAAAACAGTGTTTTTCTAACTAACATTTCCATGTTGCATGATCAATGCTTATTCTGAAAGCACATCACGTTGTGTTTCAGCATGCGCTGCGACTGCTGGCTTTCCGTCAGATCCACAAAGTCCTCGGCATGGGCTCGCTGCCAGTCTCCAAGGCCGGAGCTCGAAACCGCAAGAGACGACGCGACGGCAGCGACACCGGCGAGGGAGAAGCCGATGGAAAGAAGGATAAAAAAGACGATCTCACATCCCTTGAGACCTCTGTGTAATCCTCGCAAGCTGTTATGTCCTTGGAAATGTATAAATATCACTCGAAGGGGAAAAAATACAACATCCGATGGTTCCTTTTTTCAAAAGGACAAGAGATGGAAAAAAACTTAGTCGTTCCTCTTTTAATGATGCAATACGTTTTTCTATTACATTTGAGCTGAAAATAGGCCCAAATGCAGCAGGCGCACCCCTTTGTCAGAGCATCATATGATGAGTGAATGTCGCTGATGATCAGCGACCAAAATAATAATATATAAAGTTACTGAACGTCACATCAGCTCTATTAGGCACTTTGACATATTAATGGCACTTAATTAAAAGCTTTAATTATCCAGTCACAGGCCAGTCTTTTTTGTTTACATCATATATATATATATATTATTTTATTTTATTTTTACAGTGGGACCCAAAACTCTGTCCACATTGACATTTTTATTTCCCAGACATTTTAAAAATAAATGTTTTATTATTTTGAAAAATGTAAAATGACCATCATAGCTAAAAATTTATACGAATCAATTACTAATAAAATTACGGTAATTTAGTGACAATGCAATATGTAAGCAGATGGACATTGCTGTCAAATTTTTTGGCAGAAAATACAATTTAATTGTTTTTATCCTGGAAAAATTATTAAAATATTATATGTGTGTGTGTGTTTGTGTATATATATATATATATATATATATATATATATATATATATATATATATATATATATATATATATATATATATATATATATTTTTTTTTTTTTTTTTTTTTTCTGGAAAAATAATAATAATAAAAAAAAAGATTCCTTGAAAAATAATTTTTTTTAATTAAATTTTTTTTTTTTTCTGGAAAAATTTGAAGTCTCAGACTTTTGGATCCCACTGTATAAACACAAACTATTTCGATATATTTATAAATATAAATCTGTTCTATGTAATATTATTATAATGTACTATATAATAATATCATGTATGATATTATTGCAAATGAATTAGTTTCTCTACTGTGTATCTTTAAAAAAAAAAAAAAAAAAAAAAAAGTTTTTAAAACAAGTAGTTATTAGTATTCACTAATAAGCGACACAATTCAGCTTTGTGTGGTTGTTTATTAACCCGACAGTGGATTTATACACGCTTAGGCATCAGATCAGAGGAAATAAGAAAATCGAATCAAATAAATAAATGGATTTATTACTCCTCTGCGATCATTATTTTTATTTGCATACTGATTAATCGCTCATTTCACGGCGAGAAGCTGGCGTTTCGACAGGGTATCGAGTCGTCGTTCTCTAGCGAACGACGCGAAAACACAACGGTAAAGTCTGTGGTTCTTCACACGTGCCTGCGGAAAAGTCTTAAAGTACTTGAAATGTGAACGAGGAGGTGAATACCTCTCTATTCTTAAATTTTTATACAAAAGAGTAAAATCTAACGAGAGATGCGCAGTTCGCTAGAAAGATTGCTATGCGTATATCGAACTGATTATTCGTGTCGCCTGAGTTTGCTTTTTTGTCAGCTGTTTTTATGTACAATGCAATCGTATGCTGGCGTTTTTAAATGTTCCTGCTGAGTGTTTGTTCTGGTTTTGTAGGACTGTGAATAATTGTAGTGTGATCTTTCTTTCTTTCAGTTGGAATATCTGTGTAGTGCTGCTTCACTAAATAAACGGAGAAAACAATCAGGCTACTCAGCCAGTCTGTGTCTGTTTTGGTTCAAGTCGAGCCTATTTTTTGTTGTTGCTTTATATTTTTGCTATCATATATGGTCATAAATAGGGGTGGAAAACACGTCAGAGGCATAGCACGAATATCTGGAGGAAGTGGTGCATGTGTAATAAACCTCTTGACGGGTGTGTGACCAATCACATGAAGTGACACCCATGGTTCACAAACAAACTCAGACTGGTGAGTGAGACCAATCTCAAAAATATCAAGAGTATAGATCGTTTGTTTTCATTTTTTACAGCTCTGGGCTCACAGAGCTACTAGTTTAATATTTGAGTCTTGTGTATAAGGATTTTAGCTGATTTTTCATAACCTAAAAGTATGTAAAGAATTTTCTTGTTCAGTTGTCTTTTTTTATTGTATTTGATTTTGTGGAACATTTTAAATGACATTTTTTAACATTTTCGAGACAAGGTTTTATGCAAAATGGTTAACCTTAAGTTTTGAATGTGTGTTTTTATTTATTTATTTATTTTTTTACATGTAACTTGTTAACTTTTTTGCCCGTATTAATCACGTAGTACTTTTTTTGCAGTCAAGGTGTCATGTGGTGCGACTTATTTTTTATTTTTATTATTTAGCGTGTGTATATTAAGGATTTTTTCTTTATTTTACGTTTTTGAAGTACCAATACGATGTAATGTTAATTTGACTTATTTTTCAATTCATACTGATTTATTTTTTCTCCACCATTCACCATTTTAATCGGTTTTTGTGATGCAACAATTTAATTTGATTCATATGTATATTGAGTTTTTTTCATAAATTTTTGCGCCATTTTTGATTGTCTTTTGGCGTTTTAAATTTTTTTTATGACTATGTGACTTGATATTACTATTAAATTAATGTGTAATATTTTACTTGATTTTTT